>NC_072436.2:0-7500 GCF_028878055.3 Symphalangus syndactylus
TAACCCTAACCCTAACCCCTAACCCTAACCCTAACCCTAACCCTAACCCCTAACCCTAACCCTAACCCTAACCCTAACCCTAACCCTAACCCTAACCCTAACCCTAACCCTAACCCTAACCCTAACCCTAACCCTAACCCTAACCCTAACCCTAACCCTAACCCTAACCCTAACCCTAACCCTAACCCTAACCCTAACCCTAACCCTAACCCTAACCCTAACCCTAACCCTAACCCTAACCCTAACCCTAACCCTAACCCTAACCCTAACCCTAACCCTAACCCTAACCCTAACCCTAACCCTAACCCTAACCCTAACCCTAACCCTAACCCTAACCCTAACCCTAACCCTAACCCTAACCCTAACCCTAACCCTAACCCTAACCCTAACCCTAACCCTAACCCTAACCCTAACCCTAACCCTAACCCTAACCCTAACCCTAACCCTAACCCTAACCCTAACCCTAACCCTAACCCTAACCCTAACCCTAACCCTAACCCTAACCCTAACCCTAACCCTAACCCTAACCCTAACCCTAACCCTAACCCTAACCCTAACCCTAACCCTAACCCTAACCCTAACCCTAACCCTAACCCTAACCCTAACCCTAACCCTAACCCTAACCCTAACCCTAACCCTAACCCCTAACCCTAACCCTAACCCTAACCCTAACCCTAACCCTAACCCTAACCCTAACCCTAACCCTAACCCTAACCCTAACCCTAACCCTAACCCTAACCCTAACCCTAACCCTAACCCTAACCCTAACCCTAACCCTAACCCTAACTAACCCTAACCCTAACCCTAACCCTAACCCTAACCCCTAACCCTAACCCTAACCCTAACCCTAACCCTAACCCTAACCCTAACCCTAACCCTAACCCCTAACCCTAACCCTAACCCTAACCCTAACCCTAACCCTAACCCTAACCCTAACCCTAACCCTAACCCTAACCCTAACCCTAACCCTAACCCTAACCCTAACCCTAACCCTAACCCTAACCCTAACCCTAACCCTAACCCTAACCCTAACCCTAACCCTAACCCTAACCCTAACCCTAACCCTAACCCTAACCCTAACCCTAACCCTAACCCTAACCCTAACCCTAACCCTAACCCTAACCCTAACCCTAACCCTAACCCTAACCCTAACCCTAACCCTAACCCTAACCCTAACCCTAACCCTAACCCTAACCCTAACCCTAACCCTAACCCTAACCCTAACCCTAACCCTAACCCTAACCCTAACCCTAACCCTAACCCTAACCCTAACCCTAACCCTAACCCTAACCCTAACCCTAACCCTAACCCTAACCCTAACCCTAACCCTAACCCTAACCCTAACCCTAACCCTAACCCTAACCCTAACCCTAACCCTAACCCTAACCCTAACCCTAACCCTAACCCTAACCCTAACCCTAACCCTAACCCTAACCCTAACCCTAACCCTAACCCTAACCCTAACCCTAACCCTAACCCTAACCCTAACCCTAACCCTAACCCTAACCCTAACCCTAACCCCTAACCCTAACCCTAACCCTAACCCTAACCCTAACCCTAACCCTAACCCTAACCCTAACCCCTAACCCTAACCCTAACCCTAACCCTAACCCTAACCCTAACCCTAACCCTAACCCTAACCCTAACCCTAACCCTAACCCTAACCCTAACCCTAACCCTAACCCTAACCCTAACCCTAACCCTAACCCTAACCCTAACCCTAACCCTAACCCTAACCCTAACCCTAACCCTAACCCTAACCCTAACCCTAACCCTAACCCTAACCCTAACCCTAACCCTAACCCTAACCCTAACCCTAACCCTAACCCTAACCCTAACCCTAACCCCTAACCCTAACCCTAACCCTAACCCTAACCCTAACCCTAACCCTAACCCTAACCCTAACCCTAACCCTAACCCTAACCCTAACCCTAACCCTAACCCTAACCCTAACCCTAACCCTAACCCTAACCCTAACCCTAACCCTAACCCTAACCCTAACCCTAACCCTAACCCTAACCCTAACCCTAACCCTAACCCTAACCCTAACCCTAACCCTAACCCTAACCCTAACCCTAACCCTAACCCTAACCCTAACCCTAACCCTAACCCTAACCCTAACCCTAACCCTAACCCTAACCCTAACCCTAACCCTAACCCTAACCCTAACCCTAACCCTAACCCTAACCCTAACCCTAACCCTAACCCTAACCCTAACCCTAACCCTAACCCTAACCCTAACCCTAACCCTAACCCTAACCCTAACCCTAACCCTAACCCTAACCCTAACCCTAACCCTAACCCTAACCCTAACCCTAACCCTAACCCTAACCCTAACCCTAACCCTAACCCTAACCCTAACCCTAACCCTAACCCTAACCCTAACCCTAACCCTAACCCTAACCCTAACCCTAACCCTAACCCTAACCCTAACCCTAACCCTAACCCTAACCCTAACCCTAACCCTAACCCTAACCCTAACCCTAACCCTAACCCTAACCCTAACCCTAACCCTAACCCTAACCCTAACCCTAACCCTAACCCTAACCCTAACCCTAACCCTAACCCTAACCCTAACCCTAACCCTAACCCTAACCCTAACCCTAACCCTAACCCTAACCCTAACCCTAACCCTAACCCTAACCCTAACCCTAACCCTAACCCTAACCCTAACCCTAACCCTAACCCTAACCCTAACCCTAACCCTAACCCTAACCCTAACCCTAACCCTAACCCTAACCCTAACCCTAACCCTAACCCTAACCCTAACCCTAACCCTAACCCTAACCCTAACCCTAACCCTAACCCTAACCCTAACCCTAACCCTAACCCTAACCCTAACCCTAACCCTAACCCTAACCCTAACCCTAACCCTAACCCTAACCCTAACCCTAACCCTAACCCTAACCCTAACCCTAACCCTAACCCTAACCCTAACCCTAACCCTAACCCTAACCCTAACCCTAACCCTAACCCTAACCCTAACCCTAACCCTAACCCTAACCCTAACCCTAACCCTAACCCTAACCCTAACCCTAACCCTAACCCTAACCCTAACCCTAACCCTAACCCTAACCCTAACCCTAACCCTAACCCTAACCCTAACCCTAACCCTAACCCTAACCCTAACCCTAACCCTAACCCTAACCCTAACCCTAACCCTAACCCTAACCCTAACCCTAACCCTAACCCTAACCCTAACCCTAACCCTAACCCTAACCCTAACCCTAACCCTAACCCTAACCCTAACCCTAACCCTAACCCTAACCCTAACCCTAACCCTAACCCTAACCCTAACCCTAACCCTAACCCTAACCCTAACCCTAACCCTAACCCTAACCCTAACCCTAACCCTAACCCTAACCCTAACCCTAACCCTAACCCTAACCCTAACCCTAACCCTAACCCTAACCCTAACCCTAACCCTAACCCTAACCCTAACCCTAACCCTAACCCTAACCCTAACCCTAACCCTAACCCTAACCCTAACCCTAACCCTAACCCTAACCCTAACCCTAACCCTAACCCTAACCCTAACCCTAACCCTAACCCTAACCCTAACCCTAACCCTAACCCTAACCCTAACCCTAACCCTAACCCTAACCCTAACCCTAACCCTAACCCTAACCCTAACCCTAACCCTAACCCTAACCCTAACCCTAACCCTAACCCTAACCCTAACCCTAACCCTAACCCTAACCCTAACCCTAACCCTAACCCTAACCCTAACCCTAACCCTAACCCTAACCCTAACCCTAACCCTAACCCTAACCCTAACCCTAACCCTAACCCTAACCCTAACCCTAACCCTAACCCTAACCCTAACCCTAACCCTAACCCTAACCCTAACCCTAACCCTAACCCTAACCCTAACCCTAACCCTAACCCTAACCCTAACCCTAACCCTAACCCTAACCCTAACCCTAACCCTAACCCTAACCCTAACCCTAACCCTAACCCTAACCCTAACCCTAACCCTAACCCTAACCCTAACCCTAACCCTAACCCTAACCCTAACCCTAACCCTAACCCTAACCCTAACCCTAACCCTAACCCTAACCCTAACCCTAACCCTAACCCTAACCCTAACCCTAACCCTAACCCTAACCCTAACCCTAACCCTAACCCTAACCCTAACCCTAACCCTAACCCTAACCCTAACCCTAACCCTAACCCTAACCCTAACCCTAACCCTAACCCTAACCCTAACCCTAACCCTAACCCTAACCCTAACCCTAACCCTAACCCTAACCCTAACCCTAACCCTAACCCTAACCCTAACCCTAACCCTAACCCTAACCCTAACCCTAACCCTAACCCTAACCCTAACCCTAACCCTAACCCTAACCCTAACCCTAACCCTAACCCTAACCCTAACCCTAACCCTAACCCTAACCCTAACCCTAACCCTAACCCTAACCCTAACCCTAACCCTAACCCTAACCCTAACCCTAACCCTAACCCTAACCCTAACCCTAACCCTAACCCTAACCCTAACCCTAACCCTAACCCTAACCCTAACCCTAACCCTAACCCTAACCCTAACCCTAACCCTAACCCTAACCCTAACCCTAACCCTAACCCTAACCCTAACCCTAACCCTAACCCCCTAACCCTAACCCTAACCCTAACCCTAACCCTAACCCTAACCCTAACCCTAACCCTAACCCTAACCCTAACCCTAACCCTAACCCTAACCCTAACCCTAACCCTAACCCTAACCCTAACCCTAACCCTAACCCTAACCCTAACCCTAACCCTAACCCTAACCCTAACCCTAACCCTAACCCTAACCCTAACCCTAACCCTAACCCTAACCCTAACCCTAACCCTAACCCTAACCCTAACCCTAACCCTAACCCTAACCCTAACCCTAACCCTAACCCTAACCCTAACCCTAACCCTAACCCTAACCCTAACCCTAACCCTAACCCTAACCCTAACCCTAACCCTAACCCTAACCCTAACCCTAACCCTAACCCTAACCCTAACCCTAACCCTAACCCTAACCCTAACCCTAACCCTAACCCTAACCCTAACCCTAACCCTAACCCTAACCCTAACCCTAACCCTAACCCTAACCCTAACCCTAACCCTAACCCTAACCCTAACCCTAACCCTAACCCTAACCCTAACCCTAACCCTAACCCTAACCCTAACCCTAACCCTAACCCTAACCCTAACCCTAACCCTAACCCTAACCCTAACCCTAACCCTAACCCTAACCCTAACCCTAACCCTAACCCTAACCCTAACCCTAACCCTAACCCTAACCCTAACCCTAACCCTAACCCTAACCCTAACCCTAACCCTAACCCTAACCCTAACCCTAACCCTAACCCTAACCCTAACCCTAACCCTAACCCTAACCCTAACCCTAACCCTAACCCTAACCCTAACCCTAACCCTAACCCTAACCCTAACCCTAACCCTAACCCTAACCCTAACCCTAACCCTAACCCTAACCCTAACCCTAACCCTAACCCTAACCCTAACCCTAACCCTAACCCTAACCCTAACCCTAACCCTAACCCTAACCCTAACCCTAACCCTAACCCTAACCCTAACCCTAACCCTAACCCTAACCCTAACCCTAACCCTAACCCTAACCTAACCCTAACCCTAACCCTAACCCTAACCCTAACCCTAACCCTAACCCTAACCCTAACCCTAACCCTAACCCTAACCCTAACCCTAACCCTAACCCTAACCCTAACCCTAACCCTAACCCTAACCCTAACCCTAACCCTAACCCTAACCCTAACCCTAACCCTAACCCTAACCCTAACCCTAACCCTAACCCTAACCCTAACCCTAACCCTAACCCTAACCCTAACCCTAACCCTAACCCTAACCCTAACCCTAACCCTAACCCTAACCCTAACCCTAACCCTAACCCTAACCCTAACCCTAACCCTAACCCTAACCCTAACCCTAACCCTAACCCTAACCCTAACCCTAACCCTAACCCTAACCCTAACCCTAACCCTAACCCTAACCCTAACCCTAACCCTAACCCTAACCCTAACCCTAACCCTAACCCTAACCCTAACCCTAACCCTAACCCTAACCCTAACCCTAACCCTAACCCTAACCCTAACCCTAACCCTAACCCTAACCCTAACCCTAACCCTAACCCTAACCCTAACCCTAACCCTAACCCTAACCCTAACCCTAACCCTAACCCTAACCCTAACCCTAACCCTAACCCTAACCCTAACCCTAACCCTAACCCTAACCCTAACCCTAACCCTAACCCTAACCCTAACCCTAACCCTAACCCTAACCCTAACCCTAACCCTAACCCTAACCCTAACCCTAACCCTAACCCTAACCCTAACCCTAACCCTAACCCTAACCCTAACCCTAACCCTAACCCTAACCCTAACCCTAACCCTAACCCTAACCCTAACCCTAACCCTAACCCTAACCCTAACCCTAACCCTAACCCTAACCCTAACCCTAACCCTAACCCTAACCCTAACCCTAACCCTAACCCTAACCCTAACCCTAACCCTAACCCTAACCCTAACCCTAACCCTAACCCTAACCCTAACCCTAACCCTAACCCTAACCCTAACCCTAACCCTAACCCTAACCCTAACCCTAACCCTAACCCTAACCCTAACCCTAACCCTAACCCTAACCCTAACCCTAACCCTAACCCTAACCCTAACCCTAACCCTAACCCTAACCCTAACCCTAACCCTAACCCTAACCCTAACCCTAACCCTAACCCTAACCCTAACCCTAACCCTAACCCTAACCCTAACCCTAACCCTAACCCTAACCCTAACCCTAACCCTAACCCTAACCCTAACCCTAACCCTAACCCTAACCCTAACCCTAACCCTAACCCTAACCCTAACCCTAACCCTAACCCTAACCCTAACCCTAACCCTAACCCTAACCCTAACCCTAACCCTAACCCTAACCCTAACCCTAACCCTAACCCTAACCCTAACCCTAACCCTAACCCTAACCCTAACCCTAACCCTAACCCTAACCCTAACCCTAACCCTAACCCTAACCCTAACCCTAACCCTAACCCTAACCCTAACCCTAACCCTAACCCTAACCCTAACCCTAACCCTAACCCTAACCCTAACCCTAACCCTAACCCTAACCCTAACCCTAACCCTAACCCTAACCCTAACCCTAACCCTAACCCTAACCCTAACCCTAACCCTAACCCTAACCCTAACCCTAACCCTAACCCTAACCCTAACCCTAACCCTAACCCTAACCCTAACCCTAACCCTAACCCTAACCCTAACCCTAACCCTAACCCTAACCCTAACCCTAACCCTAACCCTAACCCTAACCCTAACCCTAACCCTAACCCTAACCCTAACCCTAACCCTAACCCTAACCCTAACCCTAACCCTAACCCTAACCCTAACCCTAACCCTAACCCTAACCCTAACCCTAACCCTAACCCTAACCCTAACCCTAACCCTAACCCTAACCCTAACCCTAACCCTAACCCTAACCCTAACC